>NW_026897410.1:0-32437 GCF_033153095.1 Gastrolobium bilobum | reverse complement strand
CGACTATAACATCTCAAAAAGCAAGAAGGTTCTTCTGGAGAAGCAACATTTACCGTTTTGGCATTCCCGGGGAAGTCATTACGGATAACGGCACTCAATTCACCGATGCCAAATTCTGCGAATTAATGAGCAGTCTGCACATACGACACCACTTTGCTGCCGTAGAACACCCACAATCCAACGGTTTGGTGGAGTCAGCCAACAAAATGCTGGGGAAAGGAATTAAAAACAAGCTTGAAGCACACAAAGGGGACTGGATTGACAACCTTGACAACGTCCTATGGGGGTACAGGGCGACCGCCCAATCATCCACAATAGAAACTCCGTTCAGGCTGACTTACGACACTGAAGCCATGATCCCAGTAGAAATCGGTGAACCCTCCTGGCGGCGAGAGCACGTAACCGAGATCGACAACACCCAAAATTTGAAAGAAGCACTAGACCTGCTAGACGAACTCAGAAGGTCTGCCGCTGAGTCTGATCGCCATTCAAAAGAAAAATCAGCTACTTACTACAATAAGAAGGTCATCCCCCGGAGTTTTCAAGAAAAAGATTTGGTGCTTCGAAGAACAGACGTAGGAAACAAAAACGCTCGCGAAGGAAAGCTCGCCCCAACATGGGAAGGACCTTACAGGATAATCAACAAGCTAGGTCAAGGAGCCTACTCCCTGGAAACACTAGAAGGAAAGGCGCTACTGAGGGCTTGGAACGCCGATAAGCTCAAAAAATATTATAGTTAAGTTATCATGTAACAACTCCTGCACTTTTTTCCTTTCCTAGGCTTTTATCCCAAAGGGTTTTGCTGGGAAAGGTTTTTAACGAGGCAGAGTTTTGAATTTTCAATAAAAAGATCGCCAATTCAATTTAACACTGTCAAATAATGTGACCAACTACGGTACGGTTCTCACCCCCAGCTAACGCCCAACTACGGGACGGTTCTCACCCCCGCCATAGTTGGACTGGGATGGTTCTCACCCCCAGCCAACACCCAACTGTGGGACGGTTCTCACCCCTGCCATAGTTGGACTGGGATGGTTCTCGCCCCCAGTCAACGACCACCAGACTAAATAAACATCCAAATGCAAGTTTAGAATAAAAGCAGGAAGGGAAAGGAAATTCATTAGATGCGTGATCGACACAAAAGAAGGAAAGGGTTACAAAGCCGTGGTCGACATGCCAACCACAGGCTTAAAGTGAAGAAAAGCTAAGAGCCTAAGTTTGTATTAACAGTGACCGTCTCGGCATCTAATGCGTGATCATTCACGCTCTCCACAACGGCGTGAGCATCCTCTGCTTGTTCTGACACAACCGCGTTAATGACTCCACCTCCACTCGCCACCCCAGAGTCAAGCAAGATCCCGGTAACAATTTCCGTTTGCACGCCACGCCCAGCATCATCACTCTCGTGATCATCATCACTGTCAGCATCTGTGGGTGGAAGGACCCCCCTGGCACCTTCGTCATCATCAGTCTCAGGCGCCGCTTCAACCACTCTAATGGCGCCATCGTCAAGGCGTTGTATAATCTTGTCATCCTCCACCTCATAGTCGGGAGTGAGCCCAGTCAAGTCAGCCCCAGGATATCTAACAGCGACCTGCCGCAGGGCGTTGTTAAAAGAATGATACATCAGGTTAGCCAGAGCCTCCTCCAATTTCTCCACCTCCCCCGTGACTTTGTTGAAATCCTCATCTTTGGCATGAAGACTCCCCTGCACAGCAAACAAATCGGCAGATAGTTGATCCTTCTCAGTCTGAAGGGCTTCCTTCTCCCTCTTAATGATGTCCAATGCCTTACTTAGATCATCTCTCTCATCAGAAAACTGCTTGGCGTCTCCTTTCGCCTTTTTCAGCCGCTCAGACAACGACTGGATAGAAGTTTTCTTGTTAGCAATATCCTTACCAAGACGCCCCACCTCAGCAATAAGGCCCTCTACCTGTCGCCCAAATTCGTCAAATCGGCCCTCTTGCAAGGAGCATTGTTCATCGACCGCAAGAGCGATCTCCTGCATCCCTAAGATGCGACCAACCACAACTTGGGCGCAATCCATAAACTGCTTACGATCAAGGCGTGGGGGGGCCACCATCTCAGGACGCTCAATGTTCAGAAATCCGTTACCAAGGTCCCTTTCTGACAAAGTAAGGGCCCTGCCAACAGGAAATACAGCAGTAAAAGGAGGGGAACCCTCAGCCCCCGGGCTCATTCGAGGTTTATCATCAAATTGCCCACCCTCTGAAGGTTCGCGGCGTGTGGACTTCGAAGCTCGAGGCGGTGTCAAACTTGCATCTGCACCACGCTTCGCACCAGAACCACCTGGGGCAAACAACCCAGATCCCGGCGTTGACTCGCTCGCCGAAGAATTACCCGCCACGCCCGTGGGATCCCTGATGATAGGACGATTGATCCTTTTCTGCAGTTCGTCCGCAGGAATGTCAGCAGCTGAACGAACCTTCTTCCTCTTAACCTTGTTTTCCTGAGCCTTTCCCTTCCCGGTATCCTTTGGAACAGGGACAGGCGGAGCTTGAGGAACCGCGCCCTGTCTGGCTTTCACCTTAGCAGCCGCCTCGCGTGCAAGCTTCAACATATCCGTCGCCATACTTCCAACTGTAAACAGTAAAGAAAAAGTTAGAAGAAATCAAGTAGTAAAGACAGGCGTCAATAGAAATAAGAAAGATCATCACAAACGCAAGAAAATCAGAACGCCATCACACCTCCATGGCACAACACCTGCCTCGACGGCCACCGGTCAAGGCTTTCCTTTACTTCAACAAACCAACCAACCACCATCACTTCCTTAGGAGTCAAATTTTCGAACGCAGTAGAATACTGACCAGCGGGCGTCTCATAATGGTTTCTAGCCCAATACAAGGGAAACAGGCACTCCCTGCTCTCTCGATCTACAAAAAAAGGAAGTACCCCCTCGCCCAACATTGGTTCAATCCAGAAAAAAGTTCGTGTCCAGTTTTTATACGAGTTAGCGTACTGGGCAAATATCGATCCTACTGTGTTGCCCGCCTTTAGTGAAACCCAACCAAGCTTCTTCTTTGAAGGGGATACCTGGAAGCAATAAAAGAATAATCGTACGGAGTACGTCATGTCAAAGTATTGGCATATGCTCTCAAAGACCCGAACAAACGCCCAAGCATTCAGATGTAGTTGAGATGGCGCAACCTGCAAGTGGGAGAGTACTCCCATCTCAAACTCAGTCAGCGGAAACCTCACTTTCTGATCCGTAAAATGAGTCTTATATACCATGAACCGCCACCTAGATCTTGCCGCAGTTTGAGGTTTGTCACAAGCCCGACGATCGCTACTGACCGCGAAGGGTTGCCACTTCTCCTCATCTGCACCATTTGCAGTGATGACAAAGCTAGATTCAGATTGATAGTGGCGACACAAAGTATCATGGTCAGCATAACTCGATGACGCGTTAGCTACCGCCGGGTTAACCCAATTCCTCGCCTCAACACAGTCGACCGACCGATTAGTCGCCATAAGTCAAGAAAGTACCTTCAAATCCTACCTGGGAGCGACAAACACACAATCAATCCTCAATACCTCTCCAACGTCAAGAAGACCACTGCAAAGAAAAATGAGTTCCCATATCACCTTATCCCCCACTCCCATGAACGCCAACACCCTCCTTACCAACTACTACAAGAAAAAATAACTCAAACACTAACAACTTACCATCAGATTCTGATGTTTCCGAAGAGCTTGAAGAATAAAAATCCGAGTAGCTTAAAGAAGAAGGCCACCAAGCAGGTGGTATCTTATAAAGCCCCAAGTCTTCATGTATGGCATCTCACACACCAGTCGCCCGTCTTCTGGGTGAAATCTACCCAGTCGGTTGTCTGTAGATTCGTCATATTTACGGCGATGAAAGGACTGGGATATGTTTGGAATATGGCCCCGCGAAGTGCTCAAAGCAACAGGGGAATCAATAGTCGGACGGGAAGGCTTATAGTAATACTTTATGGGGCGATTTTGTGGGAGGCGGTTAATAGAAGACAAAGGTCGAACAAGTCGCCCTATATCGAGTGCGGAACGTCGCGAAACGTGGCGGTATGAACCTCCCCTTTGTCCGCAAATACGAACAGAAGACCTTGAACCACGACGATGGGATGAGCGAGTCATCACCCCTCAACTGAAACTCCCAGACCGTCGCCCCTCAGATCTGGCAGACTGACGTCTACCAGACCCAGAAACAGACTCACCACCTGGCACCTGACCATCACCACGCGGTCGAGATCCAGATGCTTCACCCAGATAGGGAAGCACAGGTCCTATAGCCCGTTCAGGCAAGAGACTCCAAATCTCTTCTCAGAAAAACCCAGAAGTTCAGGAATTCTACCATGGGGCAACGACTCTACCCCAGGAACTAAAGAACGATAAGAGGGAAAGCTACTGCTTTCCCCTTGCTTAGCAAGATACTCCTGCATAGCGGGCTCCACCGTACAGCCTTCGAGTGAGTCGAAGGCTTCATCAAACTTTTCCTCTTTAACCTCAACTTCCAACTCCAGTAAACCCAACCCAGGAACGTCCATGATTGTACTATGCCCAGGAAAAGAAGAGGTAAATTATACAGAAAGAAGCACAAAGGAGAAAAAGAGTGAGACACTATACCTGAGGTAAATGCAGACACTGAAGAAAAGAAGACTGGCTCGGACGTTATGGCAAGGAGAGAAGAGCACAATGTGCTTGTAGAAAACAAACCCCCCTTTTTTTAAAGAGGAAGCAAACACTCAGCCCTTTGATATTCCAACCATTGGATGTCATAACCGTCAGTTGAGGGACAGTCAAGATGAGGGGCCTAAGGGTAACTTCAAGGAGATAAGACACCCCTTACGTCACATTAATGCGACGTGTCTTGATACAGCACAGATTCGTGCAATGATCAACAATTCATCATTATAACTCCTCGAAATTCGGAAAGACACCTCCCGTGTCAGGAAGGTGAAATACCCTAAGTATCCCTGGAAGAACAAGAGGCAAAACGGTTGATATCCCCGCACCAGACAAAAGACGCCCAAGATCCGTCAAATGGGCGACACCGACCTGAGGACGCCCAATAATTGTGACTCGATTCCAATACAAGTCTACCCGTACTATACTCAAGAGGCGCCGAGAAGGTGCGAATGGGCGACACCAACATGAACGCCCAACAGTCGCGACTTGGCGACCGCACAAGTCTACTACAATATTTAGGCAACGATTAATCGTTGTAATCACCAGAAAGGTAGCGCCCAAAGACTACAACTTGGCACCAAACTACGCTTGCTACCAAGCTAGGGGGCTCCTGTTCCGGATGGCCCAAACACTAAAGCTGCCCAACTACCCAGGCCCAATACCGGGCGTGAACCCGCGTCAGCCCTAAGGGCTGACATGGACCCCCTCAACCCCCAACGTAGCAGCAGGTCCAAGACATACACCAAAATGTCCCATCTTGGAACGCTAGCCATCGAAGGCGACTACCACAGACACCGCAAAGGGAAACTCCCCCTTTGCCCGGTGCTGACACCGCCAGAACACAGAGGGCGCAGCACTGCCACAATGACAGCGCCAGCACGCCTAACACTGCATCATGGGAGTAAATCCCAAGGAGAGTTGACCTCCCCCTCACCAACCCACACCATTTCCCCTATAAATAGCCCCCATGGGCATACCTTAGAGGTATCTTATGTATCGTTATATTGCCCATTTACTTGAGTCATATCGTCCTTTTGCTTATTATCTATTCACTGCTTACGCTTGGCTTTATACTTCTTAGCCTGGTCTGTATCAGTGCTAAGGGTATTATCCATACATTGACTCATCCTCATCGGGAACACAGTGGGCTTATAGATCTCATCGGTACAGGCATCTACAGAGCCGACCAATCAGCATTCAAACGGGTATGACGGCCAGCAAATATAAAGCTGACAGGTCAGATGAGCAACAACATGTATCAATGCTCAGATAGACAGTATTTAACTCTTTATCAGCTTGTTCAGGATTTTTATATTTAATACCTTGACTTCTTATATTGATATGAATGCACTAACCAATAATGGTCGAAGTCCACTTGTAAGTGTACTATCGTTGTAATTTCAGGGTGAAGTCTGGGTGGTAAGCATGCCATCAGAATATAAGATCCTAAAATGATGATACGATAAATCCATTCCGCCCTGAGATGCTCTAGCAAAGAAACAACAACAGGGACATAGCCCTCAATAATTAAGCAAGTTGGCCATATAGACGAGTTCCAAAGCTTTGGACACTAAATTCTGAGATCAAATGCATCCCGTCTACAGCATCGGGATCCGAGATAAAGAATAAGGATAGATTTGGAGAGATGTGATCATAACAAAAATATTACACCCCAACCTGAAATATAAATATGAAGACGGATTGCAATCCTTACGACAAGGTTGCACTTATATCCGAAATGGTTGATAAAAGATCTAGGATAGAAATCTAGGACAAAGATTCAAGATAAAAATGAAGACGGGTTTGGAGAGATGTGATCCTGGCAAAGGATCACACCCCAATCTGGGATAAAGACCCAGGATAAAAATTCGGAATAAAAATGAAGATGGGTTTGGAAAGATAGTGATCCTAGCAAAGGATCACACCCCAATCCAAAATGACTCACAAATCAACATGGTGAAATTAACCGAAGTCAAAACAAAAATCCATCATTGTGCGAACCATGGTACGAAGCCGGGTTCAAGGAAATGCACATTGTATCACAAAGGCGAAAAGCCAAAAATCGGGAAAATGGAATGATGCTTCCAAACCCGAAGTGACTCTAAGTCGATGTATGTAAGTGATGATAGATAAAACCAAGCTTACAAAAGGCAGATTGAAGTGACTCTGATTAATTCATCATAACGCCTTGGAAAATGAAACTATGGCAAGAAGCTGAGTAAATATTATGAAAGCAAGGTATTGGAAGCCCGTCTAGCAATGTATGTTAACCCGGATAAGAAAGGGGTTAACAGAATGCAAGATTGTGCCTTCTAGCTGAGGCAATGGAAAATAGAGGGACGCCTTTGTGGTCCAAGTGTTGATAAATATAAGCAACACATGTGTGCAAGTTCTGATAAAAGAAATCAGGCTTGAAAATAAAGGGCAGATTGAGACGACCCTGAATAGGTCACCATGACGCCTTAATATTTTTAAGCCTAGTTAAAGAAAACCGGGTTAATAATAAAGAGCGGAATCCGCATGAAAGACCTTGGCCAGGTCGTTTTCTTCAAACGGTGCTGAAAAGCTAATTTAAATCAGTAAAGCCATAGTGCAAGAAGCCAGACTCAAAACAAAAGCCTCGGAAAGAGAAGCAAAGCTCGATGTTAAAAGGAGGCAAACATTGCCTCATTATATTTAAACGCTTTAGGTGAAAAGAAGCCAAGTTACTTGTACCGAAGTCCAAAAAAGCCAAGTCCAAATTTTGAAAGAAAATCGAAAGCGGGCTAAGAAAAGAGATGAAGATAATACCTCCATTAGTTAACGACAAAGGAGCCAGGTTTAAATAAATTGAAGATGCATCCATTAATGAAAGAAATTGAAAAGAAGCTGAGTTTAAGAGAAAAAAGGCAAAAAGCTAATTCAAATTAATGCCGCCGGTAAAAAATCGCACTAAAAGGAGTCATAATCATATGGGAAACCCATGGTGAACATCGCTAGGTTCAAAGCTTAAACATTATAACAAAACAAGTCAAATACAAAAGTGACTATAAGCAAGGAAAACTGGTTCAATGAAGATGCCAAGCCAAAGCAAGATTTTGACTCGGCCAACTTGAATAAAACATGCAAAGGAAATTAAAATGCAGAGATCACTGCTATTACACCCCGGCAACCCGAACAACCAGACTACCAGGCTAGGGGGCAATATCTCCATGAATTAAGATATCGGCAAGCTGATTAAAAAGCAAGGTCAGTCAGCCTGAGCTAGCATCTCAGCCAGAAAGGTTGAGGGAAAAATAATGAAATCGATTGAATGAATGACTGAGACAATAACTGCAATTGTTGACCCAATTACGTCGGCCAAGAAAAAAGTTCCAACCCAAAGAAAATTGTCGGAAAAAGAAGACAAGCCCGTTAAATGTGGAGAAAACCGCTATTGCACCCCGGCAGCCCAGACAACCAAGCTACCGGGCTGGGGGGCAACTGTTATGGGCCTGACAAAGGCCCGTATTTTAAAAGGTCCAATAAAGGATAACACAAAAGGAAGAAAATCTTCTATTAACGATGATCCTATCCAAACAGCTAAATAGTTGGACTTGGACCCCTAATATTCTTAAGAGGCCCAGAAGTACACTCTTGCTAAGTAACCCCTCTATAAATAAGGGGTTAAGCCAATAAAGTACACATATTCTGAAATCTCTCTCTTTTAGTTGTCACTGTGTACACACCCCACGCCTTAACCATGTCGTTATATTATAGTGCACAATGATCTGTTGATCTCTAGGGTACCTTCCCTATAGGTATCTAAGAGTAGCCACACAGATCTTATAAAAACATACCAACTATTAGGTTGAAGATCACGAATTATCAGATTGGAACAGAGATGTAGAATTAAGTCTCCACTACTCCATTGGGTTTCTTTTTTCTAATTTAAAAAGTGCTTTAACCTAGACATTCGTAATCATTGAATGAAAATTTTCGATATTATAATGAGTTGTTCATTATAAAATGTGTGCATGTATTCTTAATTACCATTTCTTCTTGATGAAGAAAAGGAGACGAACCTAATTTGTTTAAAAAAATATTTAGAACCGACAAATTAAGCTAAGGTAATCTTATAATCTATTATTCATTGTCGGCCATCTTCATCTCAAATTAGATATGATAAATGTATATACCTTAGTCTCTCACATCACAACGGTGAAATACGATACCCCGGCGTTGAGGATAACGCTTTGAGAATAAGTCAAATCTCTGAATCATTTTATATTAAGATCTGCCTAGCTAGGCAAACACCACTTCATTCCATCCCCAGTTAAATCCTGACCAGAAAATATATATTTAATACTTAATAGTAATATAATTACTCTAAAGCTCTTTTATAATTTTCCTTTTTTATATTTTCCATTGGTTCAATAATATTCGACTCATTTGATTTAAGCAGAAAAAAATTAAATGGGTGACATAAATCTCACTAGTTTTAACATAATTATATTTCCATAATCTTAAACTTAAGACTACTGATTAAATTAAAACAATCACATGTGCTCATCGTGTAATTATTGGATATGTTGAAAGCAAATCATGAGCCACTTTTTCCGTCATTGAAGTCCTCTCACGTGATTGCACGTCGAAACTGTTTAAGCGCGTGAACTTTTTCTATTTTTGATCGGAGTGTGAGTGCGTTAAGTTTAGATGTTATTGTCTTGTGGATATTCATGCGAGTTATATTGTTTATGGGCAATGATTGTCTTCTTTTATAGAAGAGAAGAAATACTTCCTACACTCACATTGAATTTTGTGTCAAATATTTTTTTATTTTTTATTTTTTAAAAAGAATGATGGCCCCACATCTTTGTTTGAGTAGGAGATAACTTATTTTTTCCTACAAAATGAGAAAAGTTTTTCTCATTGTTTATATCACCAAATAACGTGTTAGGTTGGAAAAAGAAATTCAATGTTTTGAAGAAAGGACTAAACTTGAATCTATAAAATTCAAACTTTATAGGAAGTCATTTTGATTAGTAATTAGCCGTACTAGGAAAAACATCGATTAAAGATAAAATAAAATTAGTCTAAAAGTGATATTTATTAATATTAAACTTTTACTTCTATGCAATACTTTTTGTTGTATAAAGTGTATATAATCTAAAATTTTAATGATCGAAGGAAAAAAATTATTATTACATTTTCATTCAATAAACATGTTTTGAACAATAATAATTATATATGCTATTAGGTTGAATTTAAAACACTATAGCATAAAATCTAAATTATATTTAAATTTCAAAAAAGGCGTTACTCTTAAAATATATAAGGGCTTTACTTATCATATGTTGCAGCTGATAATCAAGTTTTCTTACACATACAAACATCCATGGGTCCCATTGTTTTTTTTTTTTAAAAAAAAAGAATTCAATTTTTGATCAGTGTGCAGGAAATATTATTCTTCCTTCCCGCGGCAGAAGAATAGTATTCCAGAATATATAAATATGTAAGGCTAAAAGAAAAAGTACTGCGTATTTCCATTGTGACTTTTAAATTATCCTGTTTTTTAAAAACTCATGTATGCAAAATTGTAAGTTGTGTTAGTGCTAACCATCAAATTCTTTCTATTATTGTATGTGTTATTTTATGATTATTATTATTTCTTATCAAAATCATCACGTCTTATTTATTATCATGAGAAAATCATGTTATAAAAAAGGAAAACATAAAAGCAAAGAGATAAGACTACTACTATTAATGTAGAGAGTTTATTAATGTTGTGTTTATATTTGTATTTTCTATGTAAGTAACATAAGAGAATTTCGATATTTTTTTCCCCCACTTAAAACTGCTATTATTTGTGTAGAGTTTATTAATGTTTTGTTTATATTTATTTATTTTCCTATGTGAGTAACATAAGAGAATCTTGATATATTTTACTCTACTTAACACTGCTATTATTTACGTATAGTATATTAATGTTGTGTTTATATTTTTATTTTTTTCTATGTGTGTAACATATGAAAATCTTGATATATTTTTCTCAACTTTTTTTCTGAATTTGAATCTGGGCATTTAATTATTCTTGAGAATTTCCAAATGGGAAGAATTTCCAAACACTACAAACAAAGCCATTTTTTTATCTTTCATTTTACCTTGCGTATCAGCTAATTAATCGCATACTCACTTATAAATAGCTCACTTCCATATACAAATCACATCAACATTAAACACTCACCATATTTTCTATCCACCCTTGAGATCACTCTGCATTCACAACCACCATGGCTGAAGAGAAGCACCACCATCACCTATTTCACCATCACAAGGATGAAGAACAACCCGCCGACACTCTCGTCTACTCCGAGACCACATTTGAAGGCACGGAAACTGAAGTTGACTACAAAAAGGAAGAGAAGCACCACAAGCATATGGAGCAGCTTGGTGAACTAGGAGCAGTTGCTGCTGGTGCTTATGCTTTGGTAAGTTATACTTTATTTCCATTTTAGTTCTCAAAAGATTATTAAATTAATTTTGCCCCCTTAATTAAAACTTTTTTATATTTATATAGTCCAAAAAATTTGATTACCGTGACTGATTGAGAAAACTTGTCATCGAAAAATTATAGTTTCATTATTGATCGATCCCGAAGAATCGAGAATGTCCAACCAAAAGTTGGTAATTATATTTGAGATTAATACGCTCATGAATGTCTATGGAAGAGACACATCAAAAAATAACAGATCACTGTTTATACGGAGATGATTGAACTTTATTTCTTTCACCTTATGATTTTGTTACCATGACTTGAATCTATGATTTTATACAAGTCCCTAGTTCACCAAAACCAAATTGAGTTTGTTAATTTTTTATTTCATTTCAATTTTATGAGTTCTTTGTAATTTATCTTTTATAGTAACATTTATCAAATAAGATGATGATTTTGTTTAACCTTTTTTAACTAAAGCATGAGAAGCACAAGGCAAAGAAAGATCCAGAGAACGCCCACAGGCACAAGATACAGGAAGAGGTTGCGGCGGTAGCCGCCGTTGGAGCTGGTGGATTTGCCTTCCATGAACATCATGAGAAGAAAGAGGCCAAGGAAGAAGATGAGGAGGCTCATGGAAAGAAGCACCATCATCTCTTTGGTTGAAAAAAAAAAAAGTCATAAATTAAAGTAGACTTGAAAGAGTGTTGTTTGGGGTGTACTATAGCCCCAGTTAGCAACTACCCTAAATAAACAATTTAGTGGCTGATGATGTTTTATGTTTTTAATCCTTGTGAGGATGTCGTGTCTTTTGAGCTTTCATAATTTCACTAATAATATGATTGTATTTGGCTTTTATGTCTCTATTTATGAAATATTTATTCAAATGTCATTACTCGTATGATTGTCCAGCCCGACTAATAAGATCTAGAAAATGGGAGTGTTGATTTTCCTCAATTATTTTTATGCAAACTGATAACAGGGCCTCATGTTGGAGTGTTTCTTTGGTGCATTGGATGTATGGTGCATGTATCCCAAAAAAGAAAAAAAAAAAAAAAAGGATTTGACGGCAAATTCATGAAAAGATATGGATTAAATAGGAAGAAAATTTTCTCTTTTTTAAAATAAGATGTACCCAATTGGTACATCTAATGTAGTAAAAAAATTCCCTGATGTTGATGCCTAATTCTGACTCCTTCAGCGAGTAAAATGTTGACTTGTTGAACTAACAATAAGCTTTAATATTATCCAAAAAAAATAAAAAATAATAAGCGTCAGTGTTTGTTTAAAAGGTCTTTTTTTAAGCTTTTGTTCTTTTTATAAGTAGAAGTTAGACTAAATAAGTTTTTTTAAAAAAAAAACTCTTAAAATAAAAAGAGCTTTTTTATAATGATGAAAAAAACCAAAAGTTAAAATTTCTTAAAATGAGCTTCTTTTTTTTAAGTTGTATCAGCTTTTTTTAAAATGAATAACTTTTAAGTAATTTTTAAGCTAAAAATTTTATATAATTATCAAACGACTTGTAGATTTACTTTTAAAGCTCTTTTTTTTTAGCTTTAACTTAAAAATAACTTTTAACTTAAAAAAGAGAAGTGACAAAAATGCTCATAAGTTCTGCTTTTCAGAAACTTGACTTAAAATCAATAGAGAAATACTAATTGAATTATTGAATGCCTCCACTTGTACCCATACTAGATTGTTTGCTTATAATGTTACTGTCTACTCTATTTACTTTTGTTAACACCCAAAACATTATGTTCAATTTAAATAGTTTATTTGTCTAGCTAAACTCCGTATCAGCCCAAATCAAAAAACTTAAATAGCTTACAAATGGCAAAATCTGTAGTGGTTATGCCCTGCTGATTTATGGATATTGGGCACAAAAATGAGGTTGGTTCCTAGTTTATTTTGTTTGGTCCAAATAGTTATTTATCGAAAGACAAGTTGGCTGTATAAAATAAAACACAATCCCGATAGATCCATTGCTCGTTATAAAGCTCGCCTCGTTGCTAAGGGCTATAATCAAATGAAAAGTGTTAATTATTTTGAGACATTTTCTCCCGTTGTTAAACTCACAACTATTCGCTTATTACTTATGGTGGTAGTGGCTAGAGATTAGATCATTGAGCAGGTGGATATCAACAATGCCTTTTTACAGGGAGATTTATCTGAGGTCTATATGACAATTCCTAAAGGGGTTGCTTCTGATAATCCACGTCAAGTCTGCAAGCTCCAGAAGTCTTTATACAGCCTCAAGCAGGCTAGCTGTCAGCGAAATGCAAGACATACACTGGAACTTCAACGGCTTGGTTACACTCAATCCAGTGAAGGTCACTCTCTCTTCACTAAGGTTACTACTGATTCTTTCATCTGTCTTCTTGTTTATGTGGACGACATGGTACTCGCAGGGAATGATGCTGGAGAAAGTAAGATGGTGAAATGCTACTTAGATTACATGTTTCGTATCAAGGATCTTGGTCCTCTTCATTTCTTTCTCGGAATGGAGATTGCACGATCTAAGCATGGTTTAGTGATAAACAAGAGAAAATGTTTTAGAACTACTTTATGAGAGTGGCTTACTCGGTGCCAAGCCTGCATCCATATCCATGGAACCTTTTTGCGTTTGAAACAAGCTCAAGGTGATCCCTTTGAGGATCCTACTACTTATAGTCGTTTAGTTGGGCGCCTATTGTATTTGACAAATACCAGACTAGACATCAACTTTGTTGTGCAACAGCTCAGCCAATTCGTATCAAATCCCATGAAAGATCATCATGTTGCGGCTTGCAGAGTATTGCGTTACGTGAAGGCTGCACCAGCCAAGGGTCCCTTATTTTCTGCAAAGAATTCGCTCATGTTATCAGCGTTTACGGATGCAGACTGGGCAACATGTCCAGACACTCGCAAAACATGTTATTGTGTTTCCCTTGGTTATAATCTTATTTCATAAAAGTCAAAGAAGCAAAGAACGGTCTCTAGTTCGTCTGCAGAGGCAGAATATCAAGATTTGGCTACTATGGCGTGTGAATTACAATGATTGTCTTTCTTCTTAAATGACCTTCAGGTTCCTCTTACTAATCCTGCAAACGTATACTGTGGCAACCAGGCAACAATTCACCTTGCACACAACCCTTCTTTCCATGAACGATGCAAGCATATTGAGCTTGATTGACATGTGACTAGGGAAAAGATAGTTGCAGGCCTACTTCGTCTGCTACCTGTTTCCACCGCTCAATAGCTTGCTGATACATTTACTAAGGCCTTTCATCCTGCTTGCTTCCATGATTTTATGTCCAAGTTGGGGTTGCACAACATTCACCTTCCAACTTGAGGGGGGTTATTATAGAGGGAAATTGACCAAACTGACACCCCTTTAATAAAATTTTACTGGTATGCCACGCTCCAATAGGAATTTTCCAAAATGCCACGTCACAATCATGCTAAACCACCAAGCGAGATTGGAACGTGACACGTGGCTGGCTACCAGGGTGCCCCATTCCCGCTGATCAAACAAGCGAGAATGGGTTGTCAATCACACAGTCTGCAAATTCTGAAAAGGTGTCCACGTGGCCATTCTTGCTGGGCTACCCAGCGAGATTGGTTGTACTTGCAGACACGTGGCAGCTCCCTGCAATTCGCGGTGGGTAGCTGACCAAGTATGGTGTGTACTTTACTGACACATGTCAGCACCCCCTATTCGCGCTAGGCTACTAGGCTTGATTTGTTTAGATTAGCCCATGTGTCAGCAGTCTCGCTGGGCAGCCTACCAAGATTGATTGTTTTATATATAGTAACAAAACATCCACATTCCAACAACCAGAAGGGGGGAAATAGTCGATAAGCCAAAATTGCTAATTCATGTTAGATTCTGTAACATTTTATTTCTCTTGTAATTTTATGTTATTAGTTTAAAAATGAGTGACAATAATGATTCAACAATTGCTCTGTTACATTACAATGGGAGAAAATATTTTGGTCCAAATGGCTAATTTTTCGAAGGAGAAATGAAAATATTTCGTATGAGCCCGCGGTGTAGTTTTAATGAACTGAAGAAGACAATATATCAGAAGCTGAGATTACAACGAGGGCAAGTTCTATCTCGGTTGACTGCTAGATGTGCCTCGGGACCTGAAAGTTGGGTTCCTGTAGAGATTGTTGACGATGAAGATGTCGCTTTAGTGGTAGATGCATTTCGAAATCATCCACACTCCATATTTATTGAACTATATACGAAAGTAAACTTCGGTGGACAGTGTAGCAGTCAACATTTTCTCCCTTCCACTCACTATATCGACATTAATATGGAGCCGGTTGTGAGTCCTTAACATTCCCTCCTTTCAATTCATGCAATCGACATTAACATGGAACCAGTTGTGAGTCTTGAAGACAGAAATGTGTCACCCCAACCACCCATTCTCAAATCAATGTGTTGAGAATATGACATTGCTCACGATATGTATGATCCGGCATGGCGTACTGACAGTTCTGACGAAGAGGTGGACGAAGGCTTAGTCCCGGGCAGTGACTCCTCGGACACCGACGTGGATGGAGATTTTGATTCATGTCCGTCCGCCACTGTATGTTATGCGGTTCCTTCTCTGGGCATTGTTGGAACGCACGAGCTCAGAGTGGCAGGTGAATAGGTCAAAAAAATTACTGCTTATATTTTAAGTTTTATACATACCAGATGTTGATTCGTATACATTAATGTGTGCTGATACAGGTGAAGAACAGACACCATTTTGGTCTCAAATAAGTCACTATACGCATATTAATTGGGCTCGCCTAGATTAAGAGTTTCAAGTAATAGATGGAGCACAAGTAGGGGTGTAAATAGGCTAGGTCAGGCTAGACTTTGACTTAAATAGGCCAATTCTGTGTAAAATACATTGGGTCTGGCCTAGTCTGTTAGCCTGTGTAAGCCTCAATTTACAAGTCTGGCCTGACCTATATTTAAAAAATAAAAGCCTAGGCTTAAGCCTATTAGCATGTTTAAGCCTATTAAATATTCAACAATTAAAAAATAACTAAAATAATATTACTTTATTATTCAAATTTATTAAAATAATAATTTTATTTATTTTATTTAAAATAAATAATATGATATAGGTCGGCCTGCAGATTTATAGGCCCGATATGTACAAAAAAGCCTATGGCCTATTTTCTAAATAAGTTTTTTTAAAAGTCTAGGCCTGTTCTATTTTACTGTTTGTAACAGGCTAAGCCTGGCCTAATATAGGCTAGGTCGTAGGCCCTTGTTTGCCGGCCTAGCCCATTTACACCCCTAAGCACAAGTACCCAACTGGCAGATGGGTCATGAGCTGTATAAAGACCAGGTGTTTGACAACAAGCACGATGTTCAGATGGCGATCAAAAATTTTTGTATGGGGCAGCACCACACCGCTATTGTATGTAAAAGTGATACGAAAAGATTAATCATGGTTTGCAAAAATCACAACAATGGTTGTCCGTGGAGGGTAAGGGCACACTTTAAAAAAGGAGGGACTGAATGGATTATCGGCAAGTGGGTTAACGAACATAACTATGTTAACCAGACTCTTTCTCAAGATCACAAGCAGATGGATTCTGATTTCATATGTTCAATGATTCTAGGTATGTATAACTATAGCAATCTGCGATATTATACAACCAAGTTATTATAAACTAATTGTACATACACATGCAGACATGATAAGGGAGGAGCCAAATGTGAAAATTTCACTCATCCAAGAAAGGATAACAACAAATCATGGGTTACATATATCATACAGGAAGGCCTGGAAGGAAAAGCAAAAACAATTGTCAACATTTATGGGGATTGGGATGAATCATACGGTTTTCTACCGAGGTGGTTGGACTACATGTTGAAATATTCACCTGGGGCTGTATATATGCTAGATCTTAATGATCATTTTGTTAACAACTAGTTGGATCAATCTCGAAAAGTGTTTGGTAGGGTTTTTTGGACTTTCAAATAGTGTGTCGATGCCTTCAATTATTTCAAACCTATGATCCAAATAGATGGTACACACTTATATGATAAATATCGGGGAACCCTATTAATAGCAATTACCGTGGATGGAAATAATTACGTTATACCCATTGCATTCGTCGCGGTAAAAGGGGAGAATCTTGAAGACTGGTCGTGGTTTCTAGCCCTAATACAAATGCACGTGACACAAAAAGAAGGCATTTGTCTAATCTCTGATCGACATGCGGCCATTATATCTGCCATCAACAATGTGGCGCTGGGATGGCAGCCACCTAAAGCGTACCATGTGTACTGTATTCGGCATCTTGGTAGTAATTTCAATCACAAGTTCAAGAACGTTATGTTAAAAAAGAAACTCAAGAAGTTAGGTAACTTTACATTTAAATTCTTGTATTGTTTTTTATTTGGTGTTGGATATGTCATACATTTATGCCATCATTACTATATGCAGGTTATACAACTTCTCGGTTAAATTTTGACGCTGGATTATAAAAATTTAAAAAAGTAGGACCTCAAATAGCTGCTGAATAGATCACGTTCCGAAAGAGAAATGGAGTTTCGCATACGATGAAGGTGGCAGAAGGTTTGGTCACATGACTACAAACTTGTCAGAGTTTGTTAATAAAGTCCTTAAGGGCGGAAGAAACCTTCCTATCATGGCTTTGGTGGAACTCACATATGCTCAATTGGTGCAATATTTTAACACACGACCAAGAGGCACGTGTTGAGATGACTAGGGGTAATCATTTCACAAAAGTGTTCTGGCAAGCGTATGAGATTAATCAGCAAAAAGACGCAACACATTAGGTAATGGTTTATGACCCTTAGAAGACACAATTTGAAATGCAAGAATCGTAAAACCAAAGAACCCATCATGGTGGAAAGAAATGGTCGGTTTCATTACCTGATCGAACATGTCAATGCTGTGAAATTTACTGCTTTTAGATACCCCTGTAGTCATGTTATAGCAGCATGCACTTCCACAAATCATGATCCAATGCAATACATTGATCCGACTTACACTGACGCATGTCAATGTCAGGTATATGTAGGGAAATGGTACCCAATCGGCAAAGTCAAGGACCAATTGTGATTCCAGATGTGTCGATGCGGTGTAAGAAAGGAAGGCCTAAAAACAGTCATATACAAAACGAGATGGACATACGTGAAGGGTCAACTATTCATACACGATGTAGGGCTGTGGGCCACAATAAGTGTAACTGTCCAAGACGCCAACCTACTGAGCAGAGATAATTTATGTTGCATTCACGGTATAACATTGTACGTAACTATGCAGATGTTTATTTCGTATTTTAGTAACACTAATATCTAAGTCATCCTTTGGTTGCACAATAAGCGTAAATGTGTTAAGGATATATACGACCAAAATGTCTACAATACATCAATTGATATGACATAAACATAAACATATAATCGACATAAACATCATCCAAAATAACATAACCATAAATACGGAATAAATGTCCATTGTACATCATCCAAGCTAACATAAACATATCACCAAGTCTAATGGCCATCATACATCAGGGCAAAATAACATAAACATAAATAACAATGTCTAAATGGCCACCATACATCAGCCAAAATAACATAAACATAAATCACCATGTCAATAGGGTCCATGATCACCATGGCAGAATCTCGTGTCATGGAGGAATGGGGAGAGGTTACATCTAAATCTGGCCTCTCTCTCAGGGTTCCTCCACACACCACCCTCAGCCTCACCAGGTCCAACATCCTCCTGTGTTGGGTCCTCCATCAAGGCCCGCTCAAGACTCTCTCGTGAAAACTCAGGAATAGAACTGCCCCAACATCCTTCATGATACTGGTGGCATACGCTATAGGGGTCACAAGAAAAGGCTCGACCCTGTATCCCTCAACAAACTCGTCCAAGCCTTGACTGGACTGTGAACTGCTCTCTCCCTGCCACATGGGAACCTGTGGAGCCATAAATGTTTCCTGTGAACTAGCCTCTCCATGGTGCTGGGGACCGGGAGGGGCTGTATGTGCATGTATACCGAAGGTAGAACCAGCTTAATCAGCTGATGGTGGATCGTACTGCAAAAATGGACCAGATGGCCAATTGTACGGCTGCGAAGGCCCTGAAGGAAAGCCTGGTGCAAAAAACAACCCAGGTGGTCGCTGGGGAAGAATAGGCACAAACATAGGTCGGTCGGTCACTGAGGGCCGAGTGTGGTGTAAAGGATGTCACTCAATGCGCGCCTGACGGGATCTGTGTGGCTTGTGAGGCGATCGTTGTGTGTTACGAACACTAGGTGGAGACAAGTCCTCTCCAGGCTTAGTGATCTTATTTCCTTCTTGGACAGCACACAAAGCCCGCTTTACCTCATGATGGAGAGTCTCCATCGAGAAAGCACTTTGAGACTGCTCTTGCACCATATAGTATATAGTCTCCATACGATCGGCCTGTAAAAAATTATTTTTATACGCATCAAGACATAAGGTTACATAAAAAATATGATTAAAAAAATATGTATAATAACATACCACATGTGATGCCTTAGCAGCCCTCTGAGTCAGCCATCGTCGGGTCACTCCCCTATACCACTGAATATATCTGTTATTAACAGATAAGTGCCCCTCACCTACAAGTGCATGAAGATTTTCCACCATTCGATGATCTCTGTCATTTCACTGTGCAATATAAGCAGAAACTGATCTGTCCAGTCAACATTGGACTCTCCCCTCAGGGTGGTAGTAGACATGTCAGGTGGGCAATCAACATGGGATGCGGGATTAGGCTTCCTAAACCCAAACTATCTGAGCACCCTATCGGGATACTGGTACACCACGATGTGGTAATAAATAAGAGGACACATGACCAGCCATCTGCGAGATTGATCAGAACTCGGTTGGTGTGCATGGAAATTACGATATGACAACCAAACAATCTCATGCATGCGTATAACATCTAGGCGAAAAGATACCTCTCCAAGTTGGCGGATCGATGTTGCCGCCTATCATATACATTAAATCTGTATAAATAAAAAAAATTATCAATAATATAATTATGACAAACATATCACATTACTATAATCAAAATGCCTCATACCTATGACCGTATATGGCCTATGGGTCAACCACATTGGGAAGAAGAGGGGTGACTCAGCGTAAGCGCGTCCATGCCCAAAGCTGTAGAAGCAATACACATCCACCCATATCTGAGCGAGCTATGTATGTCGCTCTAGCCAACTCACGATATAGATAAGCAAGTACCGCAGAACCCCAGCTAAACGTGCCTGTGCGCTGAAAATCATCAAGGAATAATAAAAATCGTACAAGCTCATAACTGGAGGCGGTATCCACAAATAGCAACTGCTCCAACACACGTAATGCGCTGATGCTCAGTGGCATTATGCTGAGCATAGTTACCATATGTCTCATGCAAATAACATAGACTCAACCCCCCACCACTTAAATCTCGCCCAGCTGCTGGCACAAGTCCAAGATATCCAACAATCAGCTGCCGCCAATTATGTTGTCCAGCCCGACCGGATACAACATGACTATCTGTGGGCAAGCCCAATAGATAATGAACATCCTCCAAAGTAATGGTCATCTCACCGTGGGCCATATGAAACGTCTACGTCTCAGGGCGCCAATGCTCCACGAGAGCAGAAATAAACGCATGGTGTAAGAACCCGCACCATTAATTAAGGAAATTAATTAATAAATTACGAGAAAATAGGAAATGATTCCATAATTGACCCTAATAATTATTTATAAGGCTTAATAATCATAATAAGTGATTAAGAATGTTGAAAGTCGCTTTTCGGAAGAAAAGTGCAGATACCGGTTCTGCTAGTCGGTATAAATGCGTGCCGAAAAAGTATCCCGGAAAATTAATGTAAGTGCATGATAATTACTAGAATAATATGTAGGACTTGTAAAACGAGTTTCAAGTCCAAATAATGAGAACTGGTGCTGGAAATCGGTACTGGCTTGGAAAAGCGCGTACCGGAAAAGTGCTCAGAAAATTATAAGAAAAATATGATAAATCTTAGAAAATTATGTAGTTTCAGAATCCAAAGTTTGGGATTTATGCTAAGCGTAGCAATTAAAGTTAATACTGTGTGTTTAAGTGCGTTTGGGCTATAAATACAATTTTAAGGGCACATAACCCTAGAAAATTGTCTCTATGCGTGAGTGTCTTGTGGTGGCTGATCAGTTTTACTCTGTGTTGGTGCTCTCTTCCCTTGTGTGAGCCTTGTGACCTTCTACCTCCATGTTACCTCTTCCTAAACACTTGGGCTTGAGGGTGTGAGTCTTGTGAGCTGAAAAGAGTCATCTTTCTGAGTTTATGAGTTGCTGTTTGTGAGGTCCTTGCTCTGAATTGGAGAGTTTGGAGGGGAGTCATCTTGTTCTTGGTGGTTTAGAGCTCCAAGTAGCTTCCTTGGTGAGGAAAGGACTCATCTTGTTGGTCCATTTTGTGCACCTTGTTGAGTCAGTCTTTGAGGGGCTGATTGTGAGCTCCAAAGAGCAACCTCTTCTTCTGTTTTGGCCTTTGGTATGTATACCAACCTTTAATCATGAGTTTAATGCTTAAAAATGAAAGCTTGATGCATGTTAAGGTTAAAAGATGATAACTTGTTGTTGGGTGAGGCTTAACACATCTAGAAATGCATGATTAGGTGTTTAAAATCGGTAAAAAGGGAACCTTTAAGGCATATCTTCACGAAAATGCAGAAACTGCATTCTGTCGTGAAATATCCGGATATTTGTCGAACTGATATCCGGATATTGGATATTCGGATACGTGGTTTTGGGATATCCGGATATGTGAATCTGTTTATCCGGATATTGCATATCCGGATATGGACAGTGAGATATCCGGATATTCTGGGATTTCGTAGAGCAGTAGTTGTGCTGTGTGTACAGTAGGCTATTGGCGGTCTGTGGACCCTAGATTGCTGAAGTGGAACTTCTGTAATTAATGAACTAAGTCAGAATCAAGTGATTAAAGGCTTATGGCTTGGTGAGAAGCCTTAAGACATAAAGCATAATGAAAAGGCGTTGTCTTAATATTGTATGCTTGTGGTGCATGTTGTTGATGTATTTTTGGTCCGTAACAGATTGTGAATCTGCTGTGTTTGGACTTTGAGCTGTGGACTCTTGGCTTTTGGAGTTAGCTTGCAAGGTAAGCTTTCGTGTCCTCGGTTTAGCCATGTTGTGGTTCCACCATGTCCCATGGGGGTATGGTTTATGCATGCTGTGTACATGCTTTTGGATATTTGATATGTTGATTGAACTTTACATGTAATGGCTTTTAATATGCATGTGTTGTTTCATCTTGAAGGGAAGCCTGAGTATGTAGCGCCATA
The DNA here is from genome assembly GCF_033153095.1 of Gastrolobium bilobum. Lineage (NCBI taxonomy): Eukaryota > Viridiplantae > Streptophyta > Magnoliopsida > Fabales > Fabaceae > Gastrolobium > Gastrolobium bilobum. The sequence goes on along the minus strand of NW_026897410.1, from coordinate 9,942 downwards.
CAAGACGGTGTACCGGGGTGAATGCAAGTGGTACTTGCACGGTGTGTAGGTGATAGACGTATACATGCACTGTCTCTGGCCAGTAGATTAGTATTGACACACATGGCATAATTATCTGCTGCATTGCATTGTTTTAGAAATGATAAATGATAAATTGCTTTTGAACTTATATTGCACATGTAAGTGAGCTTGGGGTGGAAGATCCTTGAGGACTCACTGACTTACTAAGATTCTAGATTAGAGATCTTACCCCACGTTTGGGGAATGCTTATTTCAGGATCAGGTAGTATGGGTACTGATGTCTCAGGCGGCAGGAGGCCGGAGCTTAGCTGATTATGCTTTACTGTTTTATGTTAGCATGACTGGATTTGGGATGTTGTTTATGTTTTCCGCTATTTATGATATGTTGTTGTTGAGACTGATGTTGGGCATGTTGCCTTATTTGAGTGAGCATGGGGATTGTCCATGACACTTTCTGTTAGTACTTTTAGATTGGAGTTGTATAAACTGTTAGATGGTCCGGTCTGCATTGTTGTAGTTCCGTGACTAGAGCCACACTTATATTATCTATGTTATGAGGTATTTCAGTTAGCTGTTTTATTGCAATTACATACATGCGATGTTTTATTATTTGATTATTAAGCAAGTTGGTAATGTTAATGGCATCATAATTGAAAAGAAAAAGTAATTCCGCATTTTAATTAAGCGCAGCTTAATACGATATTATGATAACATTACCGGATATATACGGGGTGTTACATTTATGGTATCAGAGCAATGGTTCGAGGGAAAAGCCTGTATGTATTGCAATTGCTAGGTTGTTTGGTTGTGTCTGTCTTTGTGTTTACTCCGTCGAATTTTATTATGATGCTGTATATGTGCTCACATTGCGTGGGCCTGATCAACTCATAATTTGTGTAACTTGTGCAGAGTCATGGTAAGGTCTGGGAGAACACGAGAGACTTCTGAGGATCAATCCGATCCTATCCTGACTGCATTGGCTGAGATGCAGGCGGCTAGGTTAACCGATCAGGAGGCCACTAGATTGGCCAACGCGGCAATGATGGAAGCTGTTCGCGAGGCGAACCGGATAGCCGCAGCTGAGGTTCGTGAAGCGAACCGGAGGACCACTGAGGAAGTCCTCGAGGCGAACAGGATGGCGAACATGACGATGATGAGAGTCATGTTGGAGGAGATGAGAGCTGGTCCTGCTATTGGCCAGGCTCCACCACCACCGCCACCGCCTCCACCTAGTGTTCAGGAGGAGAGCTATAGTCACATCGGCAGTGCTACTCATGCCGCTGAGACGGGGGAGACCCTTGTGGGGATTGCTGAGGATCGTGATGTGATCGATCGCCGGCTGAATGCTTTCAGAAAGCATAAGCCACCTGTGTTTGAGGGGTCTTTGGATCCTATTGCTGCTGCGAGATGGCTAGAGTCGCTGGACAAGATCTTTTGGGTTATGCAGTGTACAGACCCACAGAAGCTGATGTTCTCGACCTACATGCTGGAGGGCGATGGCCATGAGTGGTGGACGCACACCTCTCGTGCTTTTGAGAGGCATGGCCGTGTCATGACGTGGCCATTCTTTGAGGAGTGCTTTCTGGGCCGATACTTTCCCTATGATGCGCAGGAGAGAAAGCAGGGAGAGTTTGATCGTTTGGTACAGGGCTCGATGTCTGTTGATGAGTACCTGGCTAAGTTTAATGAGCTAGTGAAGTTTGCACACTTCTGGATTGTTCCTCCTACTCCGTTGTTTCTGGCAGCTAAGTTCCGCAGGGGACTTAGTGAGGTGATTGCTGAGCATCTTGCTGGTGCTGCTTCGAGGGACTTTGGTACACTGGTTCAGCAGTGTAAGGACATCGAGGATGTTTGCGTGGCAAGCAAGGCCAAGAGGGCCAAGGTTGAGGAGAGCAAGGGAACAGGTGGTTCCACTCCTGCTCCTACTTCTTTGAAGGACAGGAGGTTTGCTGATAAGGGCAAGGGAAAGCAGTTAGCGACTAGGCAGGCGCCTGGTCAGTTCAAGAGAGCTGTTTCACATCAGGGGAGTTCTGCTAGGCCTCCTACCACTTCGAGATGTTCGGGATGTGGGAAGGAGCATGTGGGACGCTGTGCTACGGGGCAGTTGTTGTGCTTCAAGTGTGGCAAGGAGGGCCACTTCTCTAGAGATTGTCCGTCGTCGACGGCGAGAGCTGCAGCTGTTCAGGAAGTTCCTTTGCAGATGGTTCCGATGGCATTTTCTTCGGCACCTGCAGTGCCACCTTCTGTTGGGAGAGTGTATACACTGGATAGGCAGCAGTCGGACCGCGCTCCGAACCTTGTCAGAGGTACTGTGTCTATTGGTGATTCTTTTGTGGATGCTATCTTTGATTCCGGGGCTACTCATTCGTTTGTTACTACCCCGATTGCTTTGGGGCTTGAGTTTCCCAATGTTGTGCTTTCTCCACCGTTGCGAGTGACTACCGCCACCGGAGAGATTTGTGATTCTACCACTGTACATCGCGATGTAGCGTTTCAGTGGGATGGCCATGAGTTCTCGGTAGATCTGATAGGGTTGCCGATGGCCAACCTTGAGATTATTCTAGGCATGGATTGGTTGTCTAGAAACTGTGCATTGATTGATTGTTGTGCAAAGCGAGTGGTGATGTCTCCGTGTGATTCCACAGCTAGTTCCTCGCCATACATTTCACTGCTGCAGGCTAGGAGAGCGTTGCGAGCAGGGACATTGGGTTATGTCATGTTGGGTGGTTTGGTGAGTGGGACACAGGAGGATATCACTGGCATTCCTGTGGTGGGGGAGTTCCTTGAGGTGTTTCCTGAGGAGATTCCTGAGTTTCCGCCACAGCGGGAGATAGAGTTCTCCATTGACTTGTTGCCCGGTGTGGGGCCGATTTCTTTAGCTCCTTATCGGATGTCGCCACCGGAGTTGGCTGAGCTGAAGAAGCATATTGAGGATCTTTCAGCGAAAGATTTCATTAGACCGAGTGTGTCTCCTTGGGGAGCACCGGTCATCTTCGTGAAGAAGAAGGATGGGACCATGCGATTGTGCACCGACTACAGGCAGTTGAACAAGGTGACAATCAAGAACAAGTATCCTCTTCCTCGGATTGATGATCTGTTGGATCAGCTCAGGGGTGCTTGTGTGTATTCCAAGATAGATCTCCGGTCCGGATACCATCAGATTCGGGTGAAATCGGAGGATGTCCCGAAGACCGTGTTTCGTTCGAGATACGGTCATTTTGAGTATTTGGTGATTCCGTTTGGACTCACAAATGCGCCGACAGTGTTCATGGATTACATGAACAGGATTTTCCAGCCGTATCTGGATCAGTTTGTGATTGTCTTCATTGATGATATTCTGATCTACTCCAAGACTGAGGAGGAGCATGCGAAGCATCTGAGGATAGTTCTGCAAGTGCTGAAGGAGAAAAAGCTTTATGCTAAGCCTTCTAAGTGTGAGTTTTGGCTCAAATCAGTCAAGTTTCTGGGGCATGTGATTTCAACAGATGGAGTTGCAGTGGATCCCAACAAGATTGAGGTCGTGCTGGATTGGGAGAGGCCCAAGACAGCTACGGAGGTGAGGAGCTTCTTAGGTTTGCCAGGTTACTATCGGAGGTTCATCAAGGGTTTTTCCACGATGGTTCTCCCTTTGACTCGCCTTACCCGAAAGGAGACTCCATTTGTGTAGACTCACGAGTGTGAGGCGTGCTTCCAGGAGTTGAAGGAGAGATTGACTTCTTCACCTGTGTTGATCCTTCCTGATCCTGAGGAGCAGTTTGAGCTTTACTGTGATGCTTCTGGAAAGGGGTTGGGCTGTGTGCTGATGCAGTCTGGTAGAGCTGTTGCTTTTGCTTCGAGGCAGTTGAAGCCTCATGAGGAGAACTACCCGACTCATGATTTGGAGTTGGCTGCGATTGTGTTTGCTTTCAAGATTTGGAGGCATTATCTTTTTGGTTTGAGGTTTGTGGTGTTCAATGACCACAAGAGTTTGAAGTACCTGTTCGACCAGAAGGAGTTGAACATGAGGCAGAGGAGATGGATGGAGTTCATAAAGGACTACGACTTTGAGCTAAGGTATCATCCTGGCAAGGCTAATGTGGTAGCTGATGCTTTGAGTCGGAAATGCAGTAGTTCATCCAATTTGCTACTTGGTAACTTCGATGTGGTTGAGAAGTTCCGCCACTTGGCAGTGACCGCTCCGTGTGCGAGCGTACTTCTCGGGTTGGAAGCATTAGATGTTGTGAACGAGCTGCTAGAAAAGATTAAAGAGGCACAAGTTCAGAGAGAGTGTCTGGATTATGTGAAGAACCAAGACAGTGTGTCTTGGAATGATGATGGATTGCTTTTGTTCCGGCGGAGGATTGTGATTCCTCGAGGTCCGTTGACAGAAGAGGTTATGGCAGAAGGCCATAAGGGTCAGTTTTCTATCCACCCTGGTGCTACTAAGATGTATCAAGACTTGAAGAAGAACTTCTGGTGGCCGGGTGACACGAGCTGTCGAACTCGCGCAAATTAAAAATTATTTTTTTTATTAGGGTTCAGAAAATTTGTAGTAGAGTGGAAACCCTAAGTCGTCTCTCTCAAGGAAATTGCTTGGATAAAAATCGTTTATCAAAACAGAAATTAAAAGGGGGGATTTTTGAATCTTGGTTGAATAATTTAAACGGCAGAATATGAAATTGGATTTAAAATTCGTAATTAAAAATAACCAACCTAAGGTTTGGGTTCCATGGACGTCTTTCCTCGGATAAGAAGATATCAGAATCGTGATTGATTTGTCAATCGGATCAGAATCCTTATTTCCAATTGACAACCCTCTCTAAGCGATCGCTTAGCATTTGATCAAAGACGATGTTTCTACTCATACAATCTCAGAGTATCAGCCTGCTTGATTTAAGGTCATAGGGTCAATCAACCTAATCATCAAATCTGATGATTAATCCCTTTCCATAATCGCAATCGCGAACCTCAGATTGAATATCCACGATCGCACGATATCAATCTGAGTTGGGAAGGGAAACAAAACTGATTTGAAATAAACGCAGATCCTCAAGACTAATCCATGGAATCCATTACCCTTAGGTTGATTAAAAGGTTCTTAGCCTCGCATGGCTAAGGTAAACATGATTGAAATAAAAAGAAGAAGAAGAAGAAAAAGATGAAGAACGCTCCAGAGAAAATACTTTGATCCTCAATTTTGAAAATTACAGAATGACTACAATGTTTCCTACTCTGCCGTCATATACCCCTACCCAAAGCGGGTCAGGGTTCAGTTCTGACCGGCCCATATGTCTAAAATACGAAATAAAATACATAAAATAAAATAAAACTTCAGCAAAACGTGTCCGACTTGGCGCACGAAATCGACTAGCTTCCAATCCGATTTGGGCTTCGAGCTATTCATAAGAATTGTAGCCCTTTGTGTTATCTGAAAAACCCAACAAGAACGGAGTCAATCCGACAACTGTGGACCAAGATATGGCCAAAATACAGAAGTAACGTAAAGCTGAAAAATTCTGACGAAAATAAATTAAACCCAATCAAAAACTAAAAATGTAAATTAACTCAAAACATCATTATTTTATTCAAATAAATCCTAAAAATACTAATCAAGAGTAACAAATAAGTGTAATAAAATATGAGTTATCAAATTCCCCCACACTTATCTTTTTGCACTCCTGGGCAAAAACTAGAATAGAAAAAGAAAGCAAAGAAATAAGAAAAGTGTGAAGATCAACCTATCCTTCCTAATAATTAGCAAGTATACAAAAGATAACAAAAATCACAAGTCTTGAACAGATAAAACAATCAGGACAAAAATTCCTTAATCTCAAATCACAAGACTTGCCAATTCCAACTGCAACTGCTAATTACACAAAAATGGTTCCTCACAGGATGCCCTCAATTTTCTCTCAAGTTTATCAATTAATTTAGTATATCACTCAAATCAACTCCAGAAAATCATCCTACCATAGGCTTGCTCAAATTCTACTTCTCCACTGCTAATAACACATGCATGCACAAATCAAGAGGGCTTTATGCAGGGTTGTAATGGGGCTGAGGTAAAGGTATGGATGAATATGGAAGAGAAAGCTAAACACCTCAGAATTTTACAAAGAGCAAAAGTTAAGAACTAAACTAAGAACATAAAACAAAGATACTGAAAAGATAAACACTTTTTTGTTTTTTTTGTTTTTTTTTTGTTTTGTTTTTTTTGAAGAAAAACCACATAAGTACAACCACATATGTCACCCCCCACACTTAAACTTTTGTCCGTCTCGGGCAAACCCCCACACTTAAACACAACATCAAAATGAAACCAATGCTCAGTAAAACTCCAGGGTGTGGAATTAATTGGTTTTTCACTTAGGCTTGTAATGCGGCTTAAGAAATAAATGATATAAAGGCTCAAAAGGGCTCACCAAGGGATAATAATATAAGGGATGGCTATCTGGCTAAAGTGGGTAAAGAAAGAAAGAATGCCTCAATCATATTCATGCATGCAAGTGAAAAATGCAGTTTCAAAAAGAATAAGAGCAAGTTCTAGAGGACAACAATCAATAGCAGAATCACACAAGAAAGAAAAACTGGCCTACAGAGAAAGACCATGTCTACAGGCTCAAAAACCTCACAAGGGTATACCACATCATGCAATCAGCAGCACAGTATCAAGCAGCAAGTAATGCAATCCAAGAATCAAGAACCAAGCCTAAGCAGAAATTTCTATCAAACCCTGTGATTTAAGTATATCCATATACCACTTAATAATTACCAGAAAGAAAAGGAAAATCTACCTATGAAAAATCATAAACTAAAAGAAAGAAAAGAAAAGAAAAATAAAAAATGCAAATAACAAAAAGAAAAGAAAAAGAAGGAAGAGAACTCCCTGAACTCCCTAAGGAGGATAAGTAGCATCAATGACCAGAGCCTCTGTCTCCACAGGTTGCTTCTGGGGTCCTTCATTAACAACTTTGAGGTGATGGCCAATCATTGTGCAAGTCTTCCCCATCTGCTTATCACGCAACTTTGGGGGATTTCTTTTCTGTGTGTATTTCTTCTTCTCTTGATCCTTTCTTCCAACCTTACGCAAAGTTTTCTGCATACTAAAAACAGAGGAAGAAATTTTTGGTACCCATTTCATCTTGGGTCCATGAAAGTTAGGATCAAAATCATTACCAGAATGGGGAGTCTTGCATAACTTCACATTTAGTACACATTCAGAATTAACATTAATAGGCAAGTCATAATCCACAGGTAATGCACAATCACTAATCAATTCAGAATCAACCTTATCAGCCACATCATGAATCACTTTTATGCATGAAACTGAATGATCAACCTGAACCTTAGAATGCTTCATGGAATCAAATATACTAAAATGTAAAATGCTATCACCAAATTCCATGGATAGAGTACCAGAATGAACATCTATCTTGGTCCTAGCTGTTCTCATGAAAGGCCTACCAAGTATAATTGGTGATCTATTAGTAGCAGTCTCACTCTCCATTTCTAAAATGTAGAAGTCAGCAGGAAAAATCAGATTATTAACTCTGACCAATACATCCTCAATCAAACCAGATGGGTGAATTCTACTCCTGTTAGCTAATGTAACCACAATACTAGTAGCACGCAAAGGACCAAGACCAAGAGACTTATATACAGATTCAGGCATGACATTAATGGAAGCCCCTAAGTCTAGCATGCAATCATGAAAAACAAAAGTGCCAATTACACAAGGAATAGTAAATGTCCCTGGATCTTGACATTTTTTAGGCATAGGCTGGATGAGTGCTGATACATTCTGACTCAGGTTAACTTGCTCATCTCCTTTCAGTCTCCTCTTGTTGGTGCACAGCTCCTTTAGAAACTTGGCATATCTCGGAATCTGCTGTATTGCATCCAAAAGAGGGATGTTCACCTCAACTTTTCTGAAGGTGTCAAGTATCTCTTTATCTTGAGCCTTTGCTGATTGCTTCTTGGACTGAGTGGCTCTCTGAGGGAAAGGCAGAGGGATATGGACATCAGATGTATCAGTGCTCTGCTTCTTGGAACTAGTGTCACCTCCCTTAGATGACTCAACAGCAGCTTGGTTTGGCTCCTCCATTTGCTTTCCAGACCGCAGAGTAATAGCACTCACATTTCCGCTTCCTTTTGGATTTGGAACTGTTTGGGATAGAAGGGAGCTGCTGAAAGGTTGGTCCTGGTTCATTGATGTCGCCAATTGCCCGATCTGTGTCTGCAAATTCTGGATTGTGGATTCTGTCCTCTGTTGAAACTCCAGATTGTTGGTGGCCACCTGTTTCATTAAGTCCTCCAAAGAAGGACCACTGCCACTGTTTTGCTGCTGCACTGGTGGTTGTTGTTGCAACTGTTGAGGAGCAGGTTGCTGGAAGTTTTGTCTCTGCTGTGGAATGAACTGCTGCTTCTGTTGGTATGGAAAATTTTGTTGACTCTGCTGATATGGAACATTTTGCTGATTCTGGTTCCATTTGAGGTTGGGATGATTCTTCCAGCCAGGATTGTAAGTGTTGGAGAATGGATTATTCTGCTGCTGCTGGAACTGTGGTTTCCCAGGAAAAACTGCAGCTACTGACTGGTCTGCAGGAATGGAGCCCTCTTGTAGAGAAGGGCAAGCATCAGTGGGGTTAAAAGGGTCACTGCATATGCCACATGGATTGTCGAACTGTGGAGCAGAAGTCTGGACTGTCTGGGTAACTAGCAACTGTCTCACCATGGTTGCCAATTCATCAAGTCTATTTTCAATTCGCTGATTGTCAGCACTTGATGCCACTGCTGAAGGCTGGGCCGGAGTTTCTTGCACTTGGTAAATAACACTGCTATTGGCTCTCGTTCCAAACTGTTGAGCATTTGCAGCCATGTTTGAGATCAACGCCTTAGCTTCATTGGGTGTTTTGTTAACAAGAACTCCTCCACTGGCAGCATCAATCAGGTTCCTATCCATATGTAGCAATCCCTCATAGAAGTAGACAATCAACAATTGCTCCGGAATCTGGTGATGTGGACAGCTTGCACAAAGTCTTTTAAACCGCTCCCAGTACTCATGCAAGTTTTCCTCATTTGCTTGTTTTATGCCACTTATCTCCTTTCTGATTGAAGTGGCTCTTGAGGACGGAAAAAACTTCTCCAAAAACAATCTGGCCATGTCATTCCAAGTCTCGATAGATGAAGGCTGAAGGTAGTACAGCCAATCCTTAGCTTCTCCATCGAGGGAAAAAGGAAAGGCTCTCAGTTTGACCTGTTCCTCATCAACTCCTTGTGGTTTCATTGTGTTGCAGACTACATGAAACTCTTTCAAATACTTATATGGATCTTCACCTGCAAGACCATGAAACTTGGGAAGCAAATGGATAAGACCAGACTTAAGTTTAAAACCAGTATCAAGATAACGAATGCAAAAAGACTGATACTTAACATCAGGTAAGAAAATATTAAAAAAATGAAAAGATTAGGAATGATTGAAAATAAAATCTAGTCTAATCTAATCAAAATACTAACAAAATCTAATCTACTCTCTAATATTCACTAATTAGAATAAAAAATATATATATAGAAATAGAAACAGAAAAAGAAAAAATCAAAATGAAAATTGAAGATTTTTTTTTTTTTAGAAAAAGAAACGAAAATTAAAGAAGAAGAAGATGATCAAGAATCAGAAAACGATTTAGACCGATGCAATTTCCCCGGCAACGGCGCCAAATTTGACACGAGCTGTCGAACTCGCGCAAATTAAAAATTATTTTTTTTATTAGGGTTCAGAAAATTTGTAGTAGAGTGGAAACCCTAAGTCGTCTCTCTCAAGGAAATTGCTTGGATAAAAATCGTTTATCAAAACAGAAATTAAAAGGGGGGATTTTTGAATCTTGGTTGAATAATTTAAACGGCAGAATATGAAATTGGATTTAAAATTCGTAATTAAAAATA